>NC_084629.1:37817089-37827089 GCF_033978795.1 Nerophis ophidion | reverse complement strand
AACATGCATGTATTGTACGTGAATATGCAAACATGTTTATTTCGCATGAATATGCAAAACGTGTGTATTGCACAGGGATATGCAAAATATACTTTTTGCACAATGATATGCAAAACATATTTACTGCACGTGGATATGCAAAACATGTTTATTTATCATGAATATGCAAAACATGTTTTTTGCACAAGGATATGCAAAACATATTTACTGCACGTGGATTTGCAAAACATGTTTATTTTGCATGAATATGCAAAACATTTCAATTGCACAGGGATATGCAAAATATGCTTTTTGCACAATGATATGCAAAACATATTTACTGCACGTGGATAAGCAAAACATGTTTATTTTGCATAAATTTGCAAAACATTTGTATTGCACAAGGATATGCAAAACATGTTTATCGCACGTGAATATGCAAAACATGTTTATTTCGCATGAATACGCAAAACGTGTATTGCACATAGACATGCAAAACACGCGTGTATTGCACGTGAATATGTAAACATGTTTATTTCGCGTGAATACGCAAAACGTGTGTATTGTAGAAGGATATGCAAAACATGTTTACTGCACGTGGATACGCAAAACATGTGTATGTCTCATGAATATGCAAAACATGCTTTTTTGCATAATGATATGCAAAACATATTTGCTGCACGTGGATATGCAAAACATGTTTATTTCTCATGAATAAGCAAAACATGTTTATTTCTCATGAATATGCAAAACATACTTTTTGAACAATGATATGCAAAACACGCGTGTATTGCACGTGGATATGCAAAACATGTTTATTTCTCATGAATCTGAAAAACATGCGTTTTGCATAATGATATGCAAACATATTTACTGCACGTGGATATGCAAAACATGTTTATTTCTCATGAATATGCAAAACATTATTTTTGCACAAGGATATGCAAAACGTGTTTACTGCACGTGGATATGCAAAACATGTTTATTTCACATGAATACGCAAAACATGTTTACTGCACACCTATTCATCACAAGTGTATATGCAAAATATGTTTATTTTACATGAGTATGCAAAACATTTTTATTGAAATGAATGTGCAAAACAAGTTTATTGCACGTGAATGTGCAAAACATGTTTATTTCGCATAAATATGCAAAACGTGTGTACTGCACGAGGATATGAAAAACAAACATATTGCTTGTGTATATTAAAAAAAAATATTTTACATGAATATGCAAAACATGTTTATTGCACGTGGATATGCAAAACATGTTTATTTCTCATGAATATGCAAAGCATGTGTATTGCACAGGGATATGCAAAATATGTTTATTACACGCGAATATGCAAAACACGCGTGTATTGCACGTGAATATGCAAAACATGTTTATTCCGCATGAATATGCAAAACATGTGTATTGCAAGGGATATGCAAAATATGCATTTCGCACAATGATATGCAAAACATATTTACTTCACGTGGATATGCAAAACATGTTTATATCGCATGAATATGCAAAACATGTTTATTTCGCATGAATACGCAAAACACATTTATTGCACGTGAATACGCAAAACACGCGTGTATTGCACGTGAATATGTAAACATGTTTATTTCGCGTGAATACACAAAACGTGTGTATTGCAGAAGGATATTGCATGCTTACCTTAGCTAAAACTAATTATTACTCAAATCTCATCCGCATTAATAAAAACGATCCAAAATTTTTGTTTAGTACAGTAGCATCGCTAACCCAACAAGGGACTCCTTCCAGTAGCTCCACCCATTCGGCAGATGACTTTATGAAGTTCTTTAATAAGAAAATTGAACTTATTAGAAAGGAGATTAAAGACAATGCGTCCCAGCTACAACAGGGTTATCGTAACACAGATACGATTGTATATACGGCGGATACTGCAAATATCCAAAATAGTTTCTCTCGTTTTGATGAAATAACATTGGAAGGATTGTTACAACGTGTAAATGGAATAAAACAAACAACATGTTTACTTGACCCACTTCCTGGGAAACTTATCAAGGAGCTTTTTGTATTATTAGGTCCATCAGTGCTAAATATTATAAACTTATCACTTTCCTCGGGCATTGTTCCCGTTGCATTCAAAAAAGCGGTTATTCATCCTCTCCTTAAAAGACCTAACCTCGATCCTGACCTCATGGTAAACTACCGACCGGTGTCTCACCTTCCCTTTATTTCGAAAATCCTCGAAAAAATTGTTGCAGAGCAGCTAAATGAGCACTTAGCGTTTAACAATCTATGTGAAACCTTTCAATCCGGTTTCAGGGCAAATCGCTCGACTGAGACAGCCCTCGCAAAATTGACTAATGATCTATTGCTAACGATGGACTCTGATGCGTCATCTATGTTGCTGCTCCTCGATCTTAGCGCTGCTTTCGATACCGTCGATCATAATATTTTATGAGAGCGTATCAAAATACGAATTGGTATGTCAGACTCAGCCCTGTCATGGTTTAACTCTTATCTTACTGATAGGATGCAGTGCGTCTCTTATAACAGTGTGACCTCAGACTATGTTAAGGTAACGTGTGGAGTTCCCCAGGGTTCGGTCCTTGGCCCTGTACTCTTCAGCATCTACATGCTGCCGCTAGGTGACGTCATACGCAAATACGGTATTAGCTTTCACTGTTATGCTGATGACACCCAACTCTACATGCCCCTAAAGCTGACCAACACGCCGGACTGTAGTCAGTTGGAAGCGTGTCTTAATGAAATTAAACAATGGATGTCCGCTAACTTTTTGCAACTTAATGCCAAAAAAACGGAAATGCTGATTATCGGTCCTGCTAGACACCGACCTCTATTTAATAATACAACTTTAACATTTGACAACCAAATAATAAAACAAGGTGACTCTGTAAAAAATCTGGGTATTATCTTCGACCCAACTCTCTCCTTTGAGTCACACATTAAAAGCGTTACTAAAACGGCCGTGTTTCATCTCCGTAATATCGCTAAAATTCGCTCCATTTTGTCCACTAAAGACGCCGAGATCATTATCCATGCGTTTGTTACGTCTCGTCTCGATTACTGTAACGTATTATTTTCGGGTCTCCCCATGTCTAGCATTAAAAGATTACAGTTGGTACAAAATGCGGCTGCTAGACTTTTGACAAGAACAAGAAAGTTTGATCATATTACGCCTGTACTGGCTCACCTGCACTGGCTTCCTGTGCACTTAAGATGTGACTTTAAGGTTTTACTACTTACGTATAAAATACTACACGGTCTAGCTCCAGCCTATCTTGCCGATTGTATTGTACCGTATGTCCCTGCAAGAAATCTGCGTTCAAAAGACTCCGGCTTATTAGTGATTCCTAGAGCTCAAAAAAAGTCTGCGGGCTATAGAGCGTTTTCCGTTCGGGCTCCAGTACTCTGGAATGCCCTCCCGGTAACAGTTCGAGATGCTACCTCAGTAGAAGCATTTAAGTCTCATCTTAAAACTCATCTGTATACTCTAGCCTTTAAATAGACCTCCTTTTTAGACCAGTTGATCTGCCGCTTCTTTTCTTTCTCCTATGTCCCCCCCTCCCTTGTGGAGGGGGTCCGGTCCGATGACCATGGATGAAGTACTGACTGTCCAGAGTCGAGACCCAGGATGGACCGCTCGTCGGGACCCAGGATGGACCGCTCGCCTGTATCGGTTGGGGACATCTCTACGCTGCTGATCCGCTTGAGATGGTTTCCTGTGGACGGGACTCTCACTGCTGTCTTGGAGCCACTATGGATTGAACTTTCACAGTATCATGTTAGACCCGCTCGACATCCATTGCTTTCGGTCCCCTAGAGGGGGGGGGTTGCCCACATCTGAGGTCCTCTCCAAGGTTTCTCATAGTCAGCATTGTCACTGGCGTCCCACTGAATGTGAATTCTCCCTGCACACTGGGTGTGAGTTTTCCTTGCCCTTTTGTGGGTTCTTCCGAGGATGTTGTAGTCGTAATGATTTGTGCAGTCTTTTGAGACATTTGTGATCTGGGGCTATATAAATAAACATTGATTGATATGCAAAACATGTTTATTGCACGTGAATATGTAAAACACGCGTGTATTGCACGTGAATATGCAAAACATGTTTATTTCGCATGAATATGCAAAACATGTGTATTGCACAGGGATATGCAAAATATGCTTTTTGCACAAGGATATGCGAAACATGTTTATTGCACGTGAATATGCAAAACATGTTTATTTCGCATGAATACGCAAAACGTGTATTGCACAGGGACATGCAAAACACATTTATTGCACATGAATATGCAAAACACGCGTGTATTGCATGTGAATATGTAAACTTGTTTATTTCGCGTGAATACGCAAAACGTGTGTATTGATGAAGGATATGCAAAACATGTCTATTGCACGTGATTATGCAAAACACGCGTGAATTGCACGTGAATATACGAAACATGTTTATTTCACATGAATATGCAAAACATGTGTATTGCACAGGGATATGCAAAACATGTGTATTGCACGTGAATATGCAAAACACCTATTCATCACAAGTGTATATGCAAAATATGTTTATTTTACATGAGTATGCAAAACATTTTTATTGAAATGAATGTGCAAAACAAGTTTATTGCACGTGAATGTGCAAAACATGTTTATTTCGCATAATTATGCAAAACGTGTGTACTGCACGAGGATATGAAAAACCAACATATTGCTTGTGTATATTAAAAAAAAATATTTTACATGAATATGCAAAACATGTTTATTGCACGTGGATATGCAAAACATGTTTATTTCTCATGAATATGCAAAGCATGTGTATTGCAAAGGGATATGCAAAATATGTTTATTGCACGCGAATATGCAAAACACGCGTGTATTGCACGTGAATATGCAAAACATGTTTATTCCGCATGAATATGCAAAACATGTGTATTGCAAGGGATATGCAAAATATGCATTTCGCACAATGATATGCAAAACATATTTACTTCACGTGGATATGCAAAACATGTTTATATCGCATGAATATGCAAAACATGTGTATTGCACAAGGATATGCAAAACATGTTATTGCACGTGAATATGCAAAACATGTTTATTTCGCATGAATACGCAAAACACATTTATTGCACGTGAATACGCAAAACACGCGTGTATTGCACGTGAATATGTAAACATGTTTATTTCGCGTGAATACACAAAACGTGTGTATTGCAGAAGGATATTGCATGCTTACCTTAGCTAAAACTAATTATTACTCAAATCTCATCCGCATTAATAAAAACGATCCAAAATTTTTGTTTAGTACAGTAGCATCGCTAACCCAACAAGGGACTCCTTCCAGTAGCTCCACCCATTCGGCAGATGACTTTATGAAGTTCTTTAATAAGAAAATTGAACTTATTAGAAAGGAGATTAAAGACAATGCGTCCCAGCTACAACGGGGTTATCGTAACACAGATACGATTGTATATACGGCGGATACTGCAAATATCCAAAATAGTTTCTCTCGTTTTGATGAAATAACATTGGAAGGATTGTCACAACGTGTAAATGGAATAAAACAAACAAAATGTTTACTTGACCCACTTCCTGGGAAACTTATCAAGGAGCTTTTTGTATTATTAGGTCCATCAGTGCTAAATATTATAAACTTATCACTTTCCTCGGGCATTGTTCCCGTTGCATTCAAAAAAGCGGTTATTCATCCTCTCCTTAAAAGACCTAACCTCGATCCTGACCTCATGGTAAACTACCGACCGGTGTCTCACCTTCCCTTTATTTCGAAAATCGTCGAAAAAATTGTTGCAGAGCAGCTAAATGAGCACTTAGCGTTTAACAATCTATGTGAAACCTTTCAATCCGGTTTCAGGGCAAATCGCTCGACTGAGACAGCCCTCGCAAAATTGACTAATGATCTATTGCTAACGATGGACTCTGATGCGTCATCTATGTTGCTGCTCCTCGATCTTAGCGCTGCTTTCGATACCGTCGATCATAATATTTTATTAGAGCGTATCAAAATACGAATTGGTATGTCAGACTCAGCCCTGTCATGGTTTAACTCTTATCTTACTGATAGGATGCAGTGCGTCTCTTATAACAGTGTGACCTCGGACTATGTTAAGGTAACGTGTGGAGTTCCCCAGGGTTCGGTCCTTGGCCCTGTACTCTTCAGCATCTACATGCTGCCGCTAGGTGACGTCATACGCAAATACGGTATTAGCTTTCACTGTTATGCTGATGACACCCAACTCTACATGCCCCTAAAGCTGACCAACACGCCGGACTGTAGTCAGTTGGAAGCGTGTCTTAATGAAATTAAACAATGGATGTCCGCTAACTTTTTGCAACTTAATGCCAAAAAAACGGAAATGCTGATTATCGGTCCTGCTAGACACCGACCTCTATTTAATAATACAACTTTAACATTTGACAACCAAATAATAAAACAAGGTGACTCTGTAAAAAATCTGGGTATTATCTTCGACCCAACTCTCTCCTTTGAGTCACACATTAAAAGCGTTACTAAAACGGCCGTGTTTCATCTCCGTAATATCGCTAAAATTCGCTCCATTTTGTCCACTAAAGACGCCGAGATCATTATCCATGCGTTTGTTACGTCTCGTCTCGATTACTGTAACGTATTATTTTCGGGTCTCCCCATGTCTAGCATTAAAAGATTACAGTTGGTACAAAATGCGGCTGCTAGACTTTTGACAAGAACAAGAAAGTTTGATCATATTACGCCTGTACTGGCTCACCTGCACTGGCTTCCTGTGCACTTAAGATGTGACTTTAAGGTTTTACTACTTACGTATAAAATACTACACGGTCTAGCTCCAGCCTATCTTGCCGATTGTATTGTACCGTATGTCCCGGCAAGAAATCTGCGTTCAAAAGACTCCGGCTTATTAGTGATTCCTAGAGCTCAAAAAAAGTCTGCGGGCTATAGAGCGTTTTCCGTTCGGGCTCCAGTACTCTGGAATGCCCTCCCGGTAACAGTTCGAGATGCTACCTCAGTAGAAGCATTTAAGTCTCATCTTAAAACTCATCTGTATACTCTAGCCTTTAAATAGACCTCCTTTTTAGACCAGTTGATCTGCCGCTTCTTTTCTTTCTCCTATGTCCCCCCCTCCCTTGTGGAGGGGGTCCGGTCCGATGACCATGGATGAAGTACTGACTGTCCAGAGTCGAGACCCAGGATGGACCGCTCGTCGGGACCCAGGATGGACCGCTCGCCTGTATCGGTTGGGGACATCTCTACGCTGCTGATCCGCTTGAGATGGTTTCCTGTGGACGGGACTCTCACTGCTGTCTTGGAGCCACTATGGATTGAACTTTCACAGTATCATGTTAGACCCGCTCGACATCCATTGCTTTCGGTCCCCTAGAGGGGGGGGGTTGCCCACATCTGAGGTCCTCTCCAAGGTTTCTCATAGTCAGCATTGTCACTGGCGTCCCACTGAATGTGAATTCTCCCTGCACACTGGGTGTGAGTTTTCCTTGCCCTTTTGTGGGTTCTTCCGAGGATGTTGTAGTCGTAATGATTTGTGCAGTCTTTTGAGACATTTGTGATCTGGGGCTATATAAATAAACATTGATTGATATGCAAAACATGTTTATTGCACGTGAATATGCAAAACACGCGTGTATTGCACGTGAGTATGCAAAATCTGTTTATTTCGCATGAATATGCAAAACGTGTGTATTGCACAGGGATATGCAAAACCTGTTTATTGCACGTCAATATGCAAAACATGCTTTTTGCACAATGATATGCAAACATATTTACTGCAGGTGGATATGCAAAACATGTTTATTTCTCATGAATAAGCAAAACATGTTTATTTCTCATGAATAAGCAAAACATACTTTTTGAACAATGATATGCAAAACACGCGTGTATTGCACGTGGATATGCAAAACATGTTTATTTCTCATGAATCTGAAAAACATGCGTTTTGCATAATGATATGCAAACATATTTACTGCACGTGGATATGCAAAACATGTTTATTTCTCATGAATATGCAAAACATTATTTTTGCACAAGGATATGCAAAACGTGTTTACTGCACGTGGATATGCAAAACATGTTTATTTCACATGAATACGCAAAACATGTTTACTGCACATGGATATGAATAACAAACATATTACTTGTGTATATTAAAAAAAATATTTTACATGAATATGCAAAACATGTTTATTGCACGTGGATATGCAAAACATGTTTATTTCTCATGAATATGCAAAGCATGTGTATTGCACAGGGATATGCAAAATATGTTTATTGCACGCGAATATGCAAAACACGCGTGTATTGCACGTGAATATGCAAAACATGTTTATTCCGCATGAATATGCAAAACATGTGTATTGCAAGGGATATGCCGAATATGCATTTCGCACAATGATATGCAAAACATATTTACTTCACGTGGATATGCAAAACATGTTTATATCGCATGAATATGCAAAACATGTGTATTGCACAAGGATATGCAAAACATGTTTATTGCACGTGAATATGCAAAACATGTTTATTTCGCATGAATACGCAAAACACATTTATTGCACGTGAATACGCAAAACACGCGTGTATTGCACGTGAATATGTAAACATGTTTATTTCGCGTGAATACACAAAACGTGTGTATTGCAGAAGGATATGCAAAATATGTTTATTTCGCATGAATATGCAAAACGTGTGTATTGCACAGGGATATGCAAAACCTGTTTATTGCACGTGAATATGCAAAACATGCTTTTTGCACAATGATATGCAAACATATTTACTGCACGTGGATATGCAAAACATGTTTATTTCTCATGAATAAGCAAAACATGTTTATTTCTCATGAATAAGCAAAACATGTTTATTTCTCATGAATATGCAAAGCATGTGTATTGCACAGGGATATGCAAAATATGTTTATTGCACGTGAATATGTAAAACACGCGTGTATTGCACGTGAATATGCAAAACATGTTTATTTCGCATGAATATGCAAAACATGTGTATTGCACAGGGATATGCAAAATATGCTTTTTGCACAAGGATATGCGAAACATGTTTATTGCACGTGAATATGCAAAACATGTTTATTTCGCATGAATACGCAAAACGTGTATTGCACAGGGACATGCAAAACACATTTATTGCACATGAATATGCAAAACACGCGTGTATTGCACGTGAATATGTAAACTTGTTTATTTCGCGTTAATACGCAAAACGTGTGTATTGATGAAGGATATGCAAAACATGTCTATTGCACGTGATTATGCAAAACACGCGTGAATTGCACGTGAATATACGAAACATGTTTATTTCACATGAATATGCAAAACATGTGTATTGCACAGGGATATGCAAAACATGTGTATTGCACGTGAATATGCAAAACACGCGTGTATTGCACGTGAATATGCAAAACACCTATTCATCACAAGTGTATATGCAAAATATGTTTATTTTACATGAGTATGCAAAACATTTTTATTGAAATGAATGTGCAAAACAAGTTTATTGCACGTGAATGTGCAAAACATGTTTATTTCGCATAAATATGCAAAACGTGTGTACTGCACGAGGATATGCAAAACATGTTGATTTTACACAAGTATGCAAAACACGTCTGGTGAGTGTGAATATCCAAACACCTTTATTTCACGTGAATATGCAAAATACACGTTTATTGCACCTGAATATGCAAAACACGTTAATTTCATGTGAATATGCACATGTGTATTTCACATGAAGATGCAAACCACACATTTAGTGAAAATGAATGTGCACAAAACATGTTTATTCTCCTCAAAAAACCCTCCGTAGAAGGAAAAAAAAAGGAAGACGGAATGACGGACAGAAATACCCATTTTTTTTATAAATATTTATCTGTTTTTATATATATTTATGGTGACGAATCATTAAGATGATCAGTGTTTCCCCAAAGATAAATATGTTTTTTTAATAATAACATAGAGTTAAAGGTAAATTGAGCAAATTGGCTATTTC
>NC_084629.1:37799589-37814589 GCF_033978795.1 Nerophis ophidion | reverse complement strand
CTCGCTTGGTGAAGATAAAGTCCAGCAGCTTCCTGATGAAGACCAGCGCTAACACCTGAGGACACACACACACGATCATAATGACATGTAATATTTAAATATTTTGATCATACTGTAAGTATATGTCATGTAGTAACATTCATACTAACATGTAGTATTTACATATTTGGATCATGCTGTAAGTATATATGTAGTATCTATTAACATGCATAATAACATGTAATACTTACATATTTTGATCATACTGTAAGTATATGTCATGTAGTGACATGAATAATAACATGTAATACTTACATATTTTGATGATGTTTTTAAGTATACATGTAGTATCTAATAACATTCTGAATAACATGAAACATGTAAATATTTTGATCATGATGTAAGTATACATGTAATGTAGGAGCATCTATAACATGTTATATGTACATATTTTTATCATATCACACACGATCATAATGACATGTAATATTTAAATATTTTGATCATACTGTAAGTATATGTCATGTAGTAACATTCATACTAACATGTAGTATTTACATATTTGGATCATGCTGTAAGTATATATGTAGTATCTATTAACATTCATAATAAAATGTAACATTTACATATTTTGATCGTGCTCTAAGTATATACGTAATGTAGTAACATTCATAATAAAATGTCATATTTACTTATTTGGATCATGCTGTAAGTATATATGTAGTATCTATTAACATGCATAACATGTAATACTTACATATTTTGATCATACTGTAAGTATATGTGTCATGTAGTAACATTCATAACATATTTTGATTATGTTTTTAAGTATATATGTAGTATCTATTAACATTCTTAATAACATGAAACATGTACATATTTTGATCATGATTTAAGTATATATATGTAGTATCTATGAACATTCATAATAACATGTACTGTAATATTAACATATTTTGATCATGCTGTAAGTATATATGTAGTATCTAGTAACATTCATAATAACATGTACCATTTACATGTTTTGATCATACTGTAAGTGTAAATGTCATGTAGTAACATTCATAATAACATGTAATATTTACATTTTTGATGATTCTGTAAGTGTAAATGTAGTAACTATTAACATTCATCCATCCATTTTTTTACCGCTTATTCCCTTTCGGGTCACGCTGGACGCTGGTGCCTATCTCAGCTCCAATCAGGCGGAAGGCGGATTACACCCTGGACAAGTCGCCACCTCATCGCAGTAGTAACATTCATAATAACAGGTAACATTTACATATTTTGATCATGCTGTCAGTATATATGTAGTATCTAGTAACATTCATAATAACATGTAATATTTACATATTTTGACCATGCTGTAAGTATATATGTAGTATCTAGTAACATTCATAATAACATGTAATATTTACATATTTTGACCATGCTGAAAGTATATATGTAGTATCTAGTAACATTCATAATAACATGTAATATTTACATATTTTTACCATGCTGAAAGTATATGTAGTATCTAGTAACATTCATAATAACATGTAATATTTACATATTTTGACCATGCTGTAAGTAAATATGTAGTATCTATTAACATACATAATAACATGTAATACTTACATATTTTTATCATACTGTAAGTATGTGTCATGTAGTAATATTCATAATAACATGTCATATTTACATATTTTGATCATGCTGTAAGTATATATGTAGTATCTAGTAACATTCATAATAACATGTAATATTTACATATTTTGATCATGCTGTAAGTATATATGTAGTATCTAGTAACATTCATAATAACATGTAATATTTACATATTTTGATCATGCTGTAAGTATATATGTAGTATCTAGTAACATTCATAATAACATGTAATGTTTACATATTTTGATCATGCTGTAAGTATATATGTAGTATCTAGTAACATTCATAATATGTAATATTTACATATTTTGATCATGCTGTAAGTATATATGTAGTATCTAGTAACATTCCTAATAACATGTAATATTTACTTATTTTGATCATGCTGTAAGTATATATGTAGTATACAAATCATTAACATTAGAATTTGATGCCAGCATCACGTGACAAAGAAGTTGGGAAAGGTTGCAATAAATACTGATAAAGTTAAAGAATGCTCATCAAACACTTATTTGGAACATCCCACAGGTGTGCATGCTAATTGGGAACAGGTGGGTGCCATGATTGGGTATAAAAGCAGCTTCCATGAAATGCTAAGTAATTCACAAACAAAGATGGGGGGAGGGTCACCACTTTGTAAGCAAATTGTGGAACAGTTTTAGAACAACATTTCTCAACGAGCTATTGCAAGGAATTTAGGGATTTTACCATCTACGGTCCGTAAAATCATCAAAAGGTTCAAAGAATCTGGAGAAATCACTGCACGTAAGCGATGATATTACGAACCTTTGATCCCTCAGTTGGTACTGCATCAAAAAAACGACATCAGTGTGTAAAGGATATCACCACAAGGGCTCAGGAACACTTCATAAAACCACTGTCAGTAACTACAGTTGGTCGCTACATCTGTAAGTGCAAGTTAAAACTCTACTATGTAAAGCAAAAACCATTTATCAACAACACCCAGACACACCGCCGGCTTCTCTGGGCCCGAGCTCATCTAAGATGGACTGATGCAAAGTGGAAAAGTGTTCTGTGGTCTGACGAGTCCACATTTCAAATTATATTTGGAAACTGTGGACGTGGCTTCCTCTGGAACAAAGAGGAACATAACCATCCGGATTGTTATAGGTGCAAAGTTGAAAAGCCAGCATGTGTGATGGTATGGGGGTGTATTGGTGCCCAAGGCATGGGTAACTTACACATCTGTGAAGGCACCATTAATGCTGAATGGTCCATACAGGTTTTGGAGCAACATATGTTGTCATCCAAGCAACGTTATCATGGACGCCCCTGCTTATTTCAGCAAGACAATGCCATGCCATGTGTTACAACAGCGTGGCTTCGTAGTAAAAGAGTGCGGGTACTTTCCTGGCCCGCCTGCAGTCCAGACCTGTCTCCCATGGAAAATGTTTGGCGCTTTATGAAGCGTAAAATACGACACTGGAGACCCCGGACTGTTGAAGGACTGAAGCTCTACATAAAACAAAAACGGGAAAGAATTCCACTTTCAAAGCTTCAACAATTAGTTTCCTCAGTTCCCAAACGTTTATTGAGTGTTGTTAAAAGAAAAGGTGATGTAACACAGTGGTGAACATGCCCTTTCCCAACTACTTTGGCACGTGTTGCAGCCATGAAATTCTAAGTTAATTACTATTTGCAAAAAAAGATAAAGTTTATGAGTTTGAACATCAAATATGTTGTCTTTGTAGCATATTCAACTGAATATGGGTTGAAAAGGATTTGCAAATCATTGTATTCTGTTTATATTTACATCTAACACAGTTTTATATATATATATATATATATATATATATATATACATAGTAGTAACATTCATAATAACATGTAATATTTACATATTTTCATCATGCTGTGAGTATATATGTAATGTAGTAACATTCATAATAACATGTAATATTTACATATTTTGATCATGCTTTAAGTATACATGTAGTATCTAGTAACATTCATAATAACATGTAATATTTACATATTTTGATCATGCTTTAAGTATATATGTAGTATCTAGTAACATTCATAATAACATGTAATATATACATATTTTGATCATGCTTTAAGTATAAATGTAGTATCTAGTAACATTCATAACAACATGTAATATTTACATATTTTGATCATGCTTTAAGTATATATGTAGTATCTAGTAACATTCATAATAACATGTAATATTTACATATTTTGATCATGCTTTAAGTATATATGTAGTATCTAGTAACATTCATAACAACATGTAATATTTACATATTTTGATCATGCTTTAAGTATATATGTAGTATCTAGTAACATTCATAACAACATGTAATATTTACATATTTTGATCATTTTAAGCACAAGGCTGCTTACTAATTTCACAGACGCATCACAACATCATTGATTATTACTCACAACAGACTTAATGAGGGACAGTAAAACATCACTTACTGCACAACGTCTGCCAGGATGATCACTGTTGGGATGTTGATTTATTTTCGTTTACATGAAGAATGTATCGTAATCCTCAAAGGAAAAAGGGGGCTTGTACCTGTTATTTTGTCCTTTCGGTCATGACCCAAAACTCATGACCCAAAGCTTTGCCTTCCGGCTCAGCTCCTTCTTCACCACAACGGATCGATACAGCGTCCGCATTACTGAAGACGCCGCACTGATCCGCTTGTAGATCTCACGATCCACTCTTGCCTCCCTCGTGAACAAGACTCCTAGGTACTGGAACTCCTCCACTTGGGACAGGGTCTCCTCCCCAACCCGGAGATGGCATTCCACCCTTTTCCGGGCAAGAACCATGGACTCGGACTTGGAGGTGCTGATTCTCATTCCAGTCGCTTCACACTTGGCTGCGAACCGATCCAGTAAGAGCTGAAGATCCCGGCCAGGTGAAGCCACCAGGACCACATCATCTGCAAAAAGCAGAGACCTAATCCCGCGGCCACCAAACCGGAACCCCTCAACGCCTTGACTGCGCCTAGAAATTCTGTCCATAAAAGTTATGAACAGAATCGGTGACAAAGGACAGCCTTGGCGGAGTCCAACCTTCACTGGAAACGTGTCTAACTTACTGCCGGCAATGCGGACAAAGCTCTGACACTGATCATACGGGGAGTGGACCGCCACAATCAGACAGTCCGGTACCCCATACTCTCTGAGGACTCCCGACAGGACTTCCCAAGGGACATGGTTGAATGCCTTCTCCAAGTCCACAAAGCACATGTAGACTGGTTGGGCAAACTCCCATGCACCCTCAAGAACCCTGCCGAGAGTATAGAGCCGGTCCACAGTTCCACAACCAGGAGGAAAACCACACTGTTCCTCCTTAATCTGAGGTTCGACTACCCGGCGTAGCCTCCTCTCTAGTACACCTGAATAAACCTTACCGGGAAGGCTGAAGAGTGTGATCCCACAATAGTTGGAACACACATTCCAGTCCCCCTTCTTAAAGAGAGGAACCACCACCCCAGTCTGCCAATCCAGGGGCACCGATGTCCATGCGATGTTGCACAGTCTTGTCAACCAAGACGGCCCCACAGCATCCAGAGCCTTAAAGAACTCCGGGCGTTTCTCATCCACCCCCGGAGCCTTGCCACCGAGGAGTTTTTTAACTACCTCAGCCCCAGAAATAGGAGAGCCCACCACAGATTCCCCAGGCACTGCTTCCTCATAGAAAGACGTGTTGGTGGGACTGAGGAGGTCTTCGAAGTATTCCTTCCACCTATCCACAACATCCGCAGTTGAGATCAGCCGAACACCATCCGCACCATACACGGTGTTGACAATGCACAGCTTCCCCTTCCTGAGGCGGTGGATGGTGGTCCAGAATCACTTCGAAGCCGTCCGGAAGTCATTTTCCATGGCTTCCCCGAACTTCTCCCATGTCCGAGTTTTTGCCTCCACGACCACTTAAGCCGCACACCGCTTGGCTTGTCAGTACCTGTCCACTGCTTCCGGAGTCCTATGAGCCAAAAGAACCCGATAGAACTCCTTCTTCAGTTTGACGGCATCCCTCATCGCTGGTGTCCACCAACGACTTCTAGGATTACCGCCACGACAGGCACCAACTACCTTGCGGCCACAGCTCAAATCAGCCGCCTCGACAATAGAGGTGCGGAACATGTCCAGCACCTCCCTCGTGACATGTTCAAAGTTCTTCCGGAGGTGGGAATTGAAACTCTCTAGGACAGGAGACTCTGCCAGACCTTCCCAGCAGACCCTCACAATGCGTTCGGGCCTGCCAGGTCTGTCCGGCATCCTCCCCCACCACCGCAGCCAACTCACCACCAGGTGGTGATCGGTAGAAAGCTCCGCCCCTCTCTTCACCCGAGTGACCAAAACATGATGCCGCAAATCTGATGACACAACTACAAAGTCGATCCTGGAACTGCGGCCTCGGGTGTCCTGGTGCCAAGTGCACATATGGACACCCTTATGTTTTAACATGGTGTTTGTTATGGACAATCTGTGACGAGCACAAAAGTCCAATAACAAAACTCCACTCGGGTTCAGAGTATGGGGTACCGGACTGTCTTATTGTGGCGGTCCACTCCCTGTATGATCAGTGTCAGAGCTTGGTCCGCATTGCTGGCAGTAAGTCAGACACGTTTCCAGTGAGGGTTGGACTCTACCAAGGCTGTCCTTTGTCACCGATTCTGTTCATAACTTTTATGGACAGAATTTCTAGGCGCAGTCAAGGTCTTTGAGGGGTTCCGGTTTGGTGGCCGCAGGATTAGGTCTCTGCTTTTTGCAGATGATGTGGTCCTGATGGCTTCATCTGGCCGGGAATCTTCAGCTCTCACTGGATCGGTTCGCAGCCGAGTGTGAAGCGACCGGAATGAGAATCAGCACCTCCAAGTCCGAGTCCATGGTTCTCGCCTGGAAAAGGGTGGAGTGCCATCTCCGGGTTGGGGGAGGAGACCCTGCCCCAAGTGGAGGGGTTCAAGTACCTAGGAATCTTGTTCACGAGTGGGGAAAGAGTGGATCGTGAGATCGACAGGCGGACGTTGTACCGATCTGTTGTGGTGAAGAAGGAGCTGAGCCGGAAGGCAAAGCTCTCAATTCACCGGCCGATCTACGTTCCCATCCTCACCTATGGTCATGAGCTTTGGGTCATGACCGAAAGGATAAAATCACGGGTACAAGCGGCCGAAATGAGTTTCCTCCGCCAGGTGGCGGGGCTCTCCCTTAGAGATAGGGTGAGAAGCTCTGCCATCCGAGAGGAGTTCAGATAAAGCCGCTGCTCCTCAACATCGAGAAGAGCCAAATGAGGTGGTTCGGGCATCTTGGTCAGGATGCCACCCGAACCCCTCCCTAGGGAGGTGTTTAGGGCACGTCCAACTGGTAGGAAGCCACGGGGAAGACCCAGGATACGTTGGGAAGACTATGTCTCCATGCTGGCCTGGGAACGTCTCAGGATCCCCATGGAGGAGCTAGACGAAGTGACTGGGGAGAGGGAAGTCTGGGCTTCCCTGCTTAGGCTGCTGCCCCCGCGACCCGACCTCGGATAAGTGGAAGATGATGGATGGATGGATGTACTCACTACATGTTTATGTAGATAATAATAATAACAAGGTGTACTCACCATCATGGGGAAGACGATGGCCGCCTTGGAGGTTTTGATGAGCCAGAGAAGCATGAGGCAGCTGAACTGGATGAGAGTGAACAGGTGCACCTTCCTCAAGGGGACATGGCGCAGGTAGACCAGGTCTGGCTGGTGCTTGGCGGGCATGCTGAACAGTCTCAGCCGGTCATAGAACTGCAGAGAAAGACAACATAACATATTATTATTATTATTATTCATCACCTTCTACTTCTACCTTCTCCTTTTCTCACCTGTCTTCAGGTACATTTAGCAAATACTACACTTTTCAGCTGAACTTCTCTACAGTACACGTGTAGTACCTGTATTCCTCGGAGAGAAGAGGCTCCCATGTAGAGAAAGACACCGTACAACACCGGCATGGGGATGTACTGAAAGACATGTACAAATACTTTCATGTACTTTGACACAAATGTACAAATACTTTCATGTACTTTGACACAGATGTACAAATACTTTCATGTACCTTGACACAAATGTACAAATACTTTCATGTACTTTGACACATATGTACAAATACTTTCATGTACTTTGACACAGATGTACAAATACTTTCATGTACTTTGACACAGATGTACAAATACTTTCATGTACATTGACACAGATGTACAAATACTTTCATGTACCTTGACACAAATGTACAAATACTTTCATGTACTTTGACACAGATGTACAAATACTTTCATGTACATTGACACAGATGTACAAATACTTTCACGTACCTTGACACAAATGTACAAATACTTTCATGTACCTTGACACAAATGTACAAATACTTTCATGTACCTTGACACAAATGTACAAATACTTTCATGTACTTTGACACAGATGTACAAATACTTTCATGTACTTTGACACAAATGTACAAATACTTTCATGTACTTTGACACAGATGTACAAATATTTTCATGTACCTTGACACAAATGTACAAATACTTTCATGTACTTTGACACAAATGTACAAATACTTTCATGTACTTCGACACAGATGTACAAATACTTTCATGTACATTGACACAGATGTACAAATACTTTCACGTACCTTGACACAAATGTACAAATACTTTCATGTACCTTGACACAAATGTACAAATAATTTCATGTACTTTGACACAAATGTACAAATACTTTCATGTACTTTGACACAGATGTACAAATACTTTAATGTACTTTGACACAAATGTACCAATACTTTCATGTACTTTGACACAGATGTACAAATACTTTCATGTACTTTGACACAGATGTACAAATACTTTCATGTACCTTGACACAAATGTACAAATACTTTCATGTACTTTGACACAGATGTACAAATACTTTCATGTACATTGACACAGATGTACAAATACTTTCATGTACTTTGACACAGATGTACAAATATTTTCATGTACCTTGACAGAAATGTACAAATACTTTCATGTACTTTGACACAAATGTACAAATACTTTCATGTACTTCGACACAGATGTACAAATACTTTCATGTACATTGACACAGATGTACAAATACTTTCACGTACCTTGACACAAATGTACAAATACTTTCATGTACCTTGACACAAATGTACAAATACTTTCATGTACTTTGACACAAATGTACAAATACTTTCATGTACTTTGACACAGATGTACAAATACTTTCATGTACTTTGACACAAATGTACCAATACTTTCATGTACTTTGACACAGATGTACAAATACTTTCATGTACTTTGACACAGATGTACAAATACTTTCATGTACCTTGACACAAATGTACAAATACTTTCATGTACTTTGACACAAATGTACAAATACTTTCATGTACTTTGACACAGATGTACAAATACTTTCATGTACTTTGACACAAATGTACCAATACTTTCATGTACTTTGACACAGATGTACAAATACTTTCATGTACTTTGACACAGATGTAGAAATACTTTCATGTACCTTGACACAAATGTACAAATACTTTCATGTACTTTGACACAGATGTACAAATACTTTCATGTACATTGACACAAATGTACAAATACTTTCACGTACCTTGACACAAATGTACAAATACTTTCATGTACCTTGACACAAATGTACAAATACTTTCATGTAACTTGACACAAATGTACAAATACTTTCATGTACTTTGACACAAATGTACAAATACTTTCATGTACTTTGACACAGATGTACAAATACTTTCATGTACTTTGACACAGATGTACAAATACTTTCATGTACTTTGACACAGATGTACAAATATTTTCATGTACCTTGACACAAATGTACAAATACTTTCATGTACTTTGACACAGATGTACAAATACTTTCATGTACCTTGACACAAATGTACAAATACTTTCATGTACTTTGACAGAGATGTACAAATACTTTCATGTACATTGACACAGATGTACAAATACTTTCACGTACCTTGACACAAATGTACAAATACTTTCATGTACCTTGACACAAATGTACAAATACTTTCATGTACCTTGACACAAATGTACAAATACTTTCATGTACTTTGACACAGATGTACAAATACTTTCATGTACTTTGACACAGATGTACAAATACTTTCATGTACTTTGACACAGATGTACACATACTTTCATGTACTTTGACACAAATGTACAAATACTTTCATGTACCTTGACACAAATGTACAAATACTTTCATGTACTTTGACACAAATGTACAAATACTTTCATGTACTTTGACACAGATGTACAAATACTTTCATGTACTTTGACACAAATGTACAAATACTTTCATGTACTTTGACACAAATGTACAAATACTTTCATGTACTTTGACACAAATGTACAAATACTTTCATGTACTTTGACACAAATGTACAAATACTTTCATGTACTTTGACACAGATGTACAAATACTTTCATGTACCTTGACAGAGATGTACAAATACTTTCATGTACTTTGACACAAATGTACAAATACTTTCATGTACTTTGACACAAATGTACAAATACTTTCATGTACTTTGACACAGATGTACAAATACTTTCATGTACTTTGACACAGATTTACAAATACTTTCATGTACTTTGACACAAATGTACAAATACTTTCATGTACTTTGACACAAATGTACAAATACTTTCATGTACTTTGACACAGATGTACAAATACTTTCATGTACCTTGACACAGATGTACAAATACTTTCATGTACTTTGACACAAATGTACAAATACTTTCATGTACCTTGACACAGATGTACAAATACTTTCATGTACTTTGACACAGATGTACAAATAATGTCATGTACTTTGACACAGATGTACAAATACTTTCATGTACCTTGACACAGATGTACAAATACTTTCATGTACTTTGACACAAATGTACAAA
The DNA here is from genome assembly GCF_033978795.1 of Nerophis ophidion. Lineage (NCBI taxonomy): Eukaryota > Metazoa > Chordata > Actinopteri > Syngnathiformes > Syngnathidae > Nerophis > Nerophis ophidion. The sequence goes on along the minus strand of NC_084629.1, from coordinate 37,803,987 downwards.
TACTTTCATGTACCTTGACACAGATGTACAAATACTTTCATGTACTTTGACACAGATGTACAAATAATGTCATGTACTTTGACACAGATGTACAAATACTTTCATGTACCTTGACACAGATGTACAAATACTTTCATGTACTTTGACACAGACATAGAATACTTTCATGTACTTTGACACATATGTACAAATACTTTCATGTACATCGACATACCAATATTGTAATACCTTCATGAACTGTGTGGCATGATACAATTGTGATGTCAGTACAGGTGTATGTAATGTTGTAAAGATAGTACAGGTGTATGTAATGTAATTTATAGTACAAGTGTATGTAATGTTGTAAATAAAGTACAGGTGTATGTAATGTTGTAATTTATAGTACAGGTGTATGTTATGTTGTAAAGATAGAACAGGTGTATGTAATGTTGTAAAGATAGTACAGGTGTATGTAATGTAAAGTTAGTACAGGTGTATGTAATGTTGTAAATCTAGTACAGGTGTATGTAATGTTGTAAATCTAGTACAGGTGTATGTAATGTTGTAAAGATAGTACAGGTGATGTAATGTTGTAAATATAGTACAGGTGTATGTAATGTAAAGTTAGTACAGGTGTACGTAAAGTTGTAAAGCTAGTACAGGTGTATGTAATGTTGTAAATCTAGTACAGGTGTATGTAATGTTGTAAATCTAATACAGGTGTATGTAATGTAAAGTTAGTACAGGTGTATGTAAAGTTGTAAAGCTAGTACAGGTGTATGTAATGTTGTAAATCTAGTACAGGTGTATGTAATGTTGTAAATCTAATACAGGTGTATGTAATGTAAAGCTAGTACAGGTGTATGTAAAGTTGTAACACTAGTACAGGTGTATGTGATGTAAAGATGGTACAGGTGTATGTAATGTAGTAAATATAGTACAGGTGTGTGTAAAGATAGTACATGTGATGCAATGTTGTAAAGAAAGTACAGGTGACGTAATGTTATAAAGATAGTACAGGTGTATGTAATGTAAAGATAGTAAAGGTAAATGTAATGTTGTAAAGATAGTACAGGTGTATGTCGAGATAGTACAGGTGTATGCAAAGATAGTACAGGTGATGTAATGTTGTAAAGAAAGTACAGGTGTATTCAATGTTGTAAAGATAGTACAGGTGTATGTAAAGATAGTATGGGTGTATATAATGTTGAAAAGGATAGTACAGGTGTATGTATAGATGGTAAAGGTGATTTAATGTTGAAAAGGATAGTACAGGTGTATGTGTAGATGGTAAAGGTGATTTAATGTTGTAAAGATAGTACAGGTGTATGTAATGTTGTAATTTATAGTACAAGTGATGTAGAGTTGTAAAGATAATACAGGTGTATGTAATGTTGTAAATATAGTTCAACTGTGTGTAAAGTTGTAAAGATATTACAGGTGTATGTAATGTTGTAATTTATAGTACAGGTGATGTAGAGTTGTAAAGATAATACAGGTGTATGTAATGTTGTAAATATAGTTCAACTGTGTGTAAAGTTGTAAAGATAGTACAGGTGTATGTAATGTTGTAAAGGTAGTACAGGTGATGTAGTGTTATAAAGATAGTACAGGTGTATGTAAAGACAGTACAGGTGCATGTAAAGCTAGTACAGGTGTATGTAATGATAGTACAGGTGATGTAGTTTTATAAAGATAGTACAGGTGTATGTAATGTTGTAAAGATAGTACAGGTGTATGTAACGATAGTACAGGTGATGTAGTTTTATAACGATAGTACAGGTGTATGTAATGTTGTAAAGATAGTACAGGTGTATGTAATGTTGTAAAGAAAGTACAGGTGTATGTACTGTTGTAAAGCTAGCACAAGTGTATATAAAGATAGTACAGGTGTATGTAAAGATAGTAAATAAATAAATAAATGGGTTGTACTTGTATAGCGCTTTTCTACCTTCAAGGTACTCAAAGCGCTTTGACACTACCTCCACATTCACCCATTCACACACACATTCACACACTGATGGAGGGAGCTGCCATGCAAGGCGCTAACCAGCACCCATCAGGAGCAAGGGTGAAGTGTCTTGCTCAGGACACAACGGACGTGACGAGGTTGGTACTAGGTGGGAATTGAACCAGGGTCGCTCGGGTTGCGCACAGTCACTCTTCCACTGTGCCACGCCATACCAATAGTCCATAGTACGTAGTACATAGTACATCCGATAGTACAGGTGTATGTAATGATGTAAAGATAGTACAGGTGTATGTAATGATGTAAAGATAGTACAGGTGTATGTAATGTTGTAAAGATAGTACAGGTGTATGTAATGACAATACAGGCGCATGTAAAGCTAGTACAGGTGCATGTAAAGCTAGTACAGGTGTATGAAGAGTTGTCTGACCTTGAGCACAGAGGTCATGAAGACGGAGCAGCCCATGAGGGTGAAGATCATGAGTCCAGTGAAGCGCTGCTCCCTGATGCCCAGGAACTTGGGCTGCTCCCCGGGTGCCGAGCAGCGGGACTCCAGCTTCAGGCTGTTGACGTGCGTGATGGAGAGCACGGTGGCCGCCACGAACCAGGGCAGGCCCATCAGCGAGCAGACGCCCAGCATCACGCCCACCACGAACAGGTCCAGGTGGTAGCCGCAGCCTTTCTGCGGGAGCGCGCTGGGACCTTGAACACACCCCGGCGACATTGAGACGGGCGGCACTTACCTTCAGCTTGTGCTCCGTCCGGTTGATGATGACCGCCGTGATCTGCTGGTCCATGAAGATCAGGATGGTGCACAGCAGAGCTGGGAACGGAGTTATGACCACGGTCCACCAGGGGTTGGGGCCCAGGGGGTTGATGAGCCAGCCTCGATCATCTCTGGTTGGCTGGGATCGGGACAGGATTCGTGGATGAGTCCATGAACGCTGACTTGAGACCACCAGACCATAACCTACCCTACCCGACCGTGTCCTGGCTTCTCCTGAGGATCTGATACTGGACTTTGAATGACCGGGTATTTTGGACTATAAGGCGCACCGGTATAAGGTGCGCCTTATAGTCCAAAAAACATGGTCGGCATATTCTGCTTGTGCTTACCGACCTCAAAGCAATTTAATTTGTTGTACATGGTGAAATGATGATCGGTAGATGGCAGTCAAACATAAGAGATATGTGTAGACTGCAATATGACTCGAGTAAACAACACCAACATTTTATATGTTCCATTGAAAACATAGAACATTACACACACAGCTAAAAAAAATCTAACATGTTTTAGTACGACTTTAGTAAACTACGAAGCCGCACCACTCGACGGGTTGTACTCGACTCCAACATAGGAGTACTATTATGGTTGTTTCTAAGTTATCACAAAAACTTTGTGTTACATTGAGTTCCCGGCAAGAAGACAAAAACATGTCTTTGAACCTACCAAGAAGAAGGCTGGTAAAACTCCACTGTGTAGGGTGGGAAGCAACATGGAGGTGTTCTGGTTCTTTCATGATAAATAATAATAATAATAATAGATTTTATTTGTAAAAAACACTTTACATTGAGCAAACAACCTCAAAGTGCTACAGTGTATTAAAAAAAATAAATGAAAAAAATAACAAAAAGTAAAAAAAGAAAATAAAAATATGGCAAAAAAAATCATTTATTGTAATCAACAGAAAGATATTTTCTTGACCCAAGAACTACAAAAGCGAAGGGGAAGCAGGACCGGACTCCCATCCGGACACCGTTTTATTTTTAACTCTTTTACGACCCCTTTTTTGAGGCAACCTTTTCTTTCGAAAGGTTTTGTAATCCAAGGCGATTGCTGTTTACGACCCCCGTCCCTGTGGAAGCAGCTGTTGCCGTGTGGTCAGGGACAAGTCCAAATAAAAGAAGGAGGCCTAGAGTCTTTTACCGTGCAAGGGTAAAAATGTACACGTTTCTCCTCACGGAGCCAAATTGAATTCTGTCTCTGTTTGATTCTTTGCTTCTTAGCTTGTTTAATCGATGTCATCAGGGTTTGAACCTGACAGTAAGACAATATCTGGCGTTTTGTTTCGCGACATTATGCAAAACAAACATTTTGTTTACCTTATGGTACCTGCTGATCTGTATTTGGGATCTGCATAAGTCCCGAAAATTCCGCTTTTCTAGTCCGTAGTCGATAAGCTTTTTCTTTGTCTCTATCTTCTTGTTATGTGAAATTCATCCTACGCTGTTGCCATTTCTAATATAAAAAAGTGTAAAGTTCTCACTTATATCCGTCCGTAAACTCGCCATGGAAGCGCTAAAACATACCGGTGTAGTGAGTTGACATTATTCACCCAATAACTTCAGTTATTAGAGTTCCGTTCGGACGTTGTTGATGTTTCCGGATGAGGAGATGCTGCTCCGTTACTGATTGGAGTAAAGTCTGAATGTCATTTAAAATAGTTGGC